>NC_080794.1:89651802-89669302 GCF_028018385.1 Neofelis nebulosa | reverse complement strand
AGTTCATTTAACTCTGACTTCTGCAAAAAACGGATATAAACATGGAGGGAAAAACACAGGAGTCGTTTTCGTGAAGAACGGCCTTAGGACAAAGACAAAGAGTAAAAAATGTCTTTTGTATTTACTTGAAACAAATGAATGGTATCAGGTGAAAATATCTGTCTGTGCTTGTTCAGATTTAAGGCCTACAAATTTGCACCTTATTTCAATTTCCTGCATGCACTGGGGGAAGTGCGAATAGCTTATTCAGAGGCAGATTAATGCAAAAGAGCTGAGGGGGACATAAATCTACAAGCAGTGACTTGTACCATCATGTAAGCGTAATGATTATCAAACTGGAATCAGGGCTCAGAGTATCAGCTTAACACAGAGAAAATTTGCTTGATGTGAGAGTATTAAAGTCATGCTATAATATATCCATATACTGTGACTAAATTTTATAGTTCATGAAGCATATTAGTATTACACTATATCCTGGTACATTCAAAAGGTGATTTCCATTTAGATGCTCATTTTTCATGAAGATAAATATGACATGAATCATAATTTCCCTGAAGTAAATATTACAAATAATAAAATACTCAGGCAAGCAAGTTGAGGAATGACAGTAATGTTTTCCATTTGTATGGTAAGTGGCGAACCTTGTGGCCTATCAAGTAACAAATTGAATGTTTAATCTTTTTCCATGCAGATTGAGGGTGGCAAAGTGGCAGTGGCCTCACAACAAATTGAGAGTTCTCTGGTGGCTCATGGAGTATCAGCTATTTTGCCTTCGGAGGCCAATAGAGGGTGTCAGCAGGGCTTTGTCAAAATATATCACGAGCGTGAAGTTGTAAAATTGCAATTTACAACAAAAAGACTTTGGGATAACGGGCAAATCTTAGGCATGCTAAATACATAGCAAATATTTAGAGAGGCTTTGTAAGCAATTTAAATATTGTTAGGGGAAGTTGCTTAGCATCTGTGGTACATCCCAGAGGTAAAGAAAGAAATGTATCCTATCAAATGGTAAATAGTCTATTCCAAACGATAAAAATATTCTTCAGCTACCAGCTGATGGAGTCCACCTAATTGGTTGAAGGTAGCTTAAAGCCATACCAGAAATCAGGCTGGTGGCTGCTCTTGGAGCCTGTCACAGGGCTCTTGGCGTTAGGGGGCTGTCATCTCTGTCCTCAAATTTTGAAGTCCCTGGGGGCCCCGGGGACCCTGGGGGCAGCGGTGGTGGCAGTCGTTCCTCCGGATCGCCGTGTCGTTGGAACACGGAGCGGGGGGGGGTTGCGGTGAGGGGGGCGCTGGGGTCGCGCACCGAGGCCCGGTGTCCCGACCCTCCAGGCCACGGTTCAGGAGCGCTCGTACTGTTCGGCCGGGGGAGGGGGGGGGGCGCTCATTTTGTTAAAGGTCCTGTTGTGTATTAATTTTAAGTTGCAGTGTCTGCAAGATGATGCCACTAGCATTCTGATTAAGGATTTTATACATGAAAAAATTTTCATTATCTGAGTTCCCAGAGACCTCCCGAGTGGTTGGCTGCCTGACCCGCAACTGTGTCTCAGAGTGTTAGGGTGGCCGCCCGGGCAGGAAGGTGTGCCCTGTGCTGTTTGCTCTGCTACATGAGCAATTAATGGGGCTCTTTACTCTCAGGGAAGCCGACAGTCTTCATAACCAAAAAAAAAAAAAAAAAAAAAAACCACTTAAGTGGATTTTGCTAATTTTCTCTTTGATTTCGGGAGCGTGAAGAAAACACGTGGAGCCACTGAGTTGTGGCAGGGTACAATAGGGTGGCAGGAGGCTGGCTTCTATGTTCTCTGCAGTTTGCTTTCTTGACACATGCGACTCAGGCCGTGGGGAAGAAGTTAGGGACTACCGCCTACTTTTTTTTCCCTCTTTTTTGTTTTTTAAATGTTTGTTTATTTTTGAGAGAGACAGAGACAGAATGCGAGTGGGTTAGGGGCAGAGAGAGAGGGAGGCGCAGAATCCGAAGCAGGCTCCAGGCTCTGAGCCGTCAGCACAGAGCCCGACGCGGGGCTCGAACTCATGTGAGACCATGACCCGAGCCGAAGTCCGATGCTCAACCGACTGAGCAGGTGCCCCCCCCCTTTTTTTTTTTTTCCTTAAACAGGATATTCTTCAGTTAATTCTTCCTGGTTGTTTTCCTTAATTCTATTAACATCTGCCTAAACGAAGGGTGAGGCTATCTCAAAGTGAATGACAGACTTGTGCGTGTCCTCTCTGATCACACCAGTAAGGAAAGTGTTTTCGAAACTCACGGGTAGGCTCTGCTGGCCCTTTAGTTCTTGGGGGTGGGGGTGGGGGTGCTGCTCAGGTCGTGGGTGGGTGTGAACGGAGCCCCTTGGCAGGGAAGTCTGCTGGCGGAAGAGCCAGAGAGGAAGACGGGACGACCCAGCTCAGAGGAAGGGTCTGCCCCAAGTTTGCTGGCTGGAGGGGAGCTGTGAACTGATTGCACAAGGGCGTCCGTGTGCGCCCATTGATGCTGCGGCGAGAGGCCCTCTAGTGGGGACAGGAGGCACTGCGTGCCTCTCTGCCTCCGGCAACAGTGCTGTCCCTCAGGACCCCAAGCTCATTGTGGACCCCCTCGGCAGCAGGAGGGCAATGAAGTGTGTGGGGGGGAAGGGGGTGGTTGGGGGCTCCCTTGTGGACCCTGAGCACAGCAGTGGGAACCTGCCGGGCTGCCCACGTGCCAGGGCTTGACCACAAGCAGAGGTGATGTGCCGCGTTCCCCTGCTCACCTGCTTCGCCGGATGGACGCTGGGTGTGTGAGGTCACCCTCCTGAAAGTTGCAGTCGAGCAGGACAAGCAGAGAGGCGCTGTCCGATGGCCACGAGGCCAGTTCCACTCGTGGTTCTGTGGGGGCGGTGGGGACACCTTTCTGGGTCCACCGTCTCTGCTGTCACTCCCCTGGCCCAGGCTGTGCCATCTGTAGGGCCCCTGCTCACACTGGGGTTTTGATAATTCTCTGCCTTTTTTTTTTTTATAATTGCAGAATCATAAAATATTTTAATTTCAAGGTTAGCAATTTTCTCTTGCATACTTAATTTATAATTAGCTGGTTTATAAACCTGTTCTGCGAATATAATTTTACTGTTGCCAAATGTTCTTCATGAATAATTAAGGGCAAATCCCTATTTATCAAATTATTAATATACCTAATAGCCTTGTTTTCATAAACAATGCATTGGAGTTGGATTTAAAGAAAACCACCTCTGAGGGATCTGGTGTTCTGTTCCCACCACGGCAAGGACCTGCTCTGGGCGTCTGCACAGAGGGATGCTTGTGCTGTGTTGATGTCACGGCCCCCGGCCTTCTTTCCTCCACAAAGGCCCAGGTATCAGTAGCTGGACAAACACAATGGCCATTCACCAGTGGGACTGGCCTTCTCGGCCTCTTGAACAATGTTGTTATTTGTTCTAGCAATTCACCAGGAGCATTTTTGGAGGAAATGTAACAGATGAAACCATGCTTTCAGCCTTTAAAAGTCTCTTTCGGCATAATCCCACCCCCATTAGTAGGGGACCGCTTTTCAAAGTGAGGAAAAGCAACTTTTATGTGCGAATGTGGACCCGAGGCGGGCATGAAAAGCCTCCGTCCCGCCTTGCAGTCCTTCGACCCAGACCGTACAAGGTTCGGTCCAGAAGACAGAGGATGAGCCGGCGGAACCTGAAGACTCGCGCAGGGGGTGTGAGTGTGACACTCTGGGAGGCTCACGCACCCCCGCCTCCCCTCTTCAGCTCCCTCCCTTCCATGGAGGAGGACGACACTGTCCTTTCTCCTTGGGCCAGAACTCAGATCATCTCCTCGCCAGAAGAAGATGCCCAGCTCACACTTAGGAGTAGCTCCGACGACTGAACAATATGCAGGGCCACAGTGCTAATTCACAACTGTTCATTAAGAGCCAAACTTGTAGGGTCCGTCCGGCGAGTATCCGCTGGGTTTCTAGGGTGCGGTCTCCGAGCCCACCGGCGGGGTGTTCCAGCAGCGAGGGGCAGGTGGTCCGGCCCGGTGAGCTGGGTTTGTGCTCGCTCATTACCATCCGCCAGGTTTCTAGGTGAGGCTCTGGAAGGAGGTAGGGCCAGGCCCCGGTCTTCTTGGGGCTGGCATATGAGCCCGCTCGCCATGTGTGTGCGACTCCGTGTGTATGATTCATTCCAGAGCAGTTTTAGTCCTCATAAAATATTCATTTTGGTTGTGCAGGGCCCTGTAATTGCCATCTCTCACCCTGAATTATTTATACCTTGCACAGACTGACAAAGCTTTGCCATGCGGCACTAGATGAATCAGAAACACGGATCTTTGCTGCCAACAGCATTATAGTTTCACAAAATATGGCACCAACGTCATTCTGGGCTGCCTCATCTCTAAATCCAGCTTTTCTTGATTTGACATTTTCTTTACTCTTCCATTGTCTTAGTCAGGCAGAAAGGTTGCCTCTCAACTCAAAGCAGCAACCTTTCTTGCTTGCATTATAGCCGCTGTGCTTGAGAGGACTAATGTATCTTTATTGCCCTTACTTTTTTATGCTCGGTAACAAGACAGTGCTTGGGCTCACTTTAGAGCCATATATTATACATTAGCGATAAAATGATGCAAATAGTCCTGAATACTCTTCAAACAGATAGTGGAGATCAGCCTGGACCTAGCTGCTTGTCACAAAAACAGAGAATAAAAGGTGACGTGAGAAGTTGGGGGGGGGCACGCCCCCGGCTGTGGGCCCCACGAGCAGGCCTGGGCCCAGGTGTGGCCGGTGCCCGGCTTGGGTGTCTTGGCTGGCGGGGACAGGCGATCCGAGCACTCTGCTCCTGGCCCCCTGAGTGCACCCACTCCCCGCCAGCCACCCCCTCCACACCCCCGCCCCCCCCCCCCCCCCCCCCCGGCCCTGGGCTTGCCTGACGCCAGCCTCGCTGGGGGCCCCGGGCACACTGCCTCTCATCCTGCCCCCCACCCCACCCCGCCCCTCCCACACTCCAGGATGTGAGCACTTGGAACAAGAGACCTTGGAACCCCTCCGAATATTTAGGAAAACCATGTGAATGCGAATTAGGGGCTGGGAGGCTGGAGCCAAACTCCTCCACAAACCTTTCGAAACTAGAAAGCAACCCAATGGACTCTGAATGCCAGGAGCTTACGTTTCTGAGAGGAGACAATGACAGCCGGCAATGATCCCGGTGAAAAATCCCCGGGTGCCGAAGGCTCCAGAAAAGATCATGTGTGGAATATTCACACACAGAACTGGAGGGCGGCGTGGGGAGCCCAGTAAGGTTTGCCGTGATTTTAACACCTCAGCCCTTCCCTGAGCCACAGACCAGGATTAATTTATGGCTCCTGGCTCATCAACAAAGGGACGTGAAGAGGGTAGGCTCAGTGCTGTTCCGAGTAATGTATGACCTGTACACACATTTCTCTTGTATTTGTTGACACGCAGGGGTAATGAAGTTAAAGCTTCGCACACATGTGCCCCCTCATTAAGCTGCATTACCTGCATTAAAACTAATAATTGCCACTCAGAGCTGTGCTCCCATTAATCATTTATAATGTTTTAATAAGTTTTTAATCAGGACCTAAAAGGCTAGAGAGGCCGGCATAGGCAGGTTCGACACTGGTGTCCTGTGTGCATGCACGGGCTTGATTTAAAATGTGATTTTTTTTTTTTTATTAATAATTCAGCCCACAAAGATGCTAGTTCTTAATTAAGCAAGCTGGCGTGGATGCGGGGGGGGGGGGGGGGGAACGTGCATGTGAGTAGGAGATTGTCCACTTGGAGACTGGGTGGGGAAAGTCCCGAAAACCAAAATAACCAAAAAAACCCCACATTTGTTTTGAGAATGATCTCCATAATGGACAAAAACCGGAACGGCAAGGAGATAGTCCCCGTTATCTTCAGATCCCTAAAAACGCACCCGTGCCTGGTGGGAGAGGTTTGAAGCCCTAAGTTCGAGTAAGCGAAGGCACTTAATCTCTGCGCACAAAGTCTCTGTGAAAAGTCCCCCCTGGAGCTGGCAACAAGTCAGGGGGTGCATCTGATGTGAGCCAAGTGATGCTGGCATTTTTCTTAAATAAGGAGCTTCGTGATCAGAGCTGGCAAATAGAGCAGTGTCCAGAGGGAGTGAGGAAGCTGTTTTAATGAGCCCGCAGCGAAAGACAAAATACAGACTGATTGACAGGGCGAATGATCTGGTGGGGAAATAATGTCAATGCTGCATCGCCCATTAGAAATAGAGAAATAGGTAAAGAGGAAAAGGGAGATAGGCACTTGAAACGAGAGCGAGGCCTGGTGCAAATACAGTGCACTTCACGCTTCCTTTGTGCTGTGCAGTTGACTTCTTTTAAACAGATAACCTTATCAAAACTATCACGAACTATCAGCAACAGTTACAGAAAATACTAACTAGGATCCTGACAGCAAGGCGGGTAGGGTAGCCGACAAAGCACAGGACTCTGGGATGCGTTTGCTTTTCGAGTGTCTACCTGGGTTTTACTTATCTGAACACATTAAAACCACCCGGAAAAGTTTAATGCAAGTCATAGAAATTTCTCCAAAAGGAGGGCTTGGCAGGATCTGTTACGGAGGTGGATATTGAACTGGTCGGCAAAGCTATTAAATCCCATCAGATCTCCTTGGCATCATTTTAATGAGAATCATCGCAAAAGTACAAGATCATGGTATCTATAAGTGCCTCTTGACAGCCTCTGCTGAAATTGTGATGAAAAGGAAAACCATTATAGCAGAAATTTAGCGATAAGGCTGTTTGGAGGGACGGCGGGGCCTAGTGTGGCTCTAGACCGTGAAGGGTTAATTTTCTAAACCTAATAATGTTCGATAGTGAGGTATTTGTCAGGAGATAAAGAAGTGATAGAATCTGGGAAGTGGGTCCCTTGGTGATTGTAGTACAAATATTGTTAATGCGGTGTGGTTACTACAGCGAAGGGAAGTAAAATAGCTCTGGTCCACTAGAGACAGGCTCTGCTACAGTAGAGCAGGAACCTCCAGACAAAGGCCAGTAATTGTTGAACTACGAGTCAAGCCGTGGATATTTTCAAATCCTTATACATCTACATTTACATGCAGGGGACCGCGCGTGCGGCGGTAGGGGGGGTGGGGCGGAGGGGGGGGGGGGACGGCCGCACAGAGACCAGGATCCCGCAGTGGGGAGGCGGGCAGCCCCAGACCTCTGGCTGGGGAGGGGGCCCCTCGCGGAGGACATCTGGGCACAGCTGTAAAATTCAGTACTGTCACCCTCTGCCCCTTCGTTATGACGTCATGTAGGCACTACAAGTATATGAGACCCATAACTTGAAATGTACAAGAATTTAATAAGTCTGGTGTTGGAACAATTTGTCATGGCATATTTGAAGAATAAATCAGACTAATGGAGCACACTTTCCCTCCCGTATGGCATTACGGAACGTGAGCCCAGTAATAGCTAATGGCAGGAGAGGGAGAAAAAGAGAGGCCTGACATTCAGACCCTCGCATTTTGGAAATCCGATACGTATTGACCTGTGTACTATCTCAGTGCACAGATCTGATGTCAGCAGAATGTAGTCTTGTATAGGAACTGCTCATTACAGGTTTTGTGAAGGAAGCACATTGTCTCTGAGCACCAGAACCCGATCGGCTAGAATTGCTCAGTAATCAATACTCCAGCGACTGATGGCCGGGCACGCACACACCACAGCTGTGGCCACGGCTTTCAGGGACTTCCCAGTAATTAGCAGGGACTTCAAGGAAGCACTCCACTGGTCACTTTCTTATCAGTCAGGGAAAAGTCTCTTAAAGGCTCTATCTTTTAATTTGACTCTTTAACCATTTCCTTTCAAGAGCGTCTTAGTGGCCACAGCCACGACTCCCAGAGAGGGCCCCCCCGCCCCCGCCCCTGCTCCTCTCCACGCGCACGTCCAGTTTGGGCCGGGTGGGGGCTTGAGATTGTGCTGAGCAGGAGCAGATTGACGGGACATGAAATTCACCGTTTTACAGCGAACGAGTCAGTGGCATTTAGTTCTTTCCCAAGATTGTGCAAGCCCCACCCCTCTCTAGTTCCAGGCATTTCCACCCCCCACAAATGGAGACCCTGGGCCACTGAGCAGTTGTCCCCCGCCTCATCGCCCTCCCCACCCCCGCCCCCTCCCCCGCTGGCCCCTGGCCACCACGAGTGGGCGGGGACTTCTACAGCTGTGTTTTCTGGTTGGTATTCCATACTCTTTCTTGTCAAGGTAATATTATTAAAATAGTCTCCTGGTTTTGTGTTCTGGATCCAGGAACTACAAACGTGGGGCTTGATCTGGAATGGGGTTCTTGGGTAACCTCCAGAAGCTGTCAGCGCCATGATTTACACACGAATGCTTTGGGTTTTCTGATTGATGGCATGGAGGTCTATCCGTGGCCGTGTTCATTTGCAGCTTATTAAGAGCCTGGCCTTAAAATGGAAAAGCGAGTACCCCCTCACTCCACCCCCCACCAAAAAAATATATCCGTATTTTTCACTCTTGACTCAGATTTCCCGTCCTGTCCATAGAGGAGGGCCAGAAGAGGAGGTCATGCCTCTGGGACAGAGGCTGGGATTTAGGTGTGGGAGGGGCCTGTTGGAAGCCAGACCTCTTTGCTCTGAGCCCGGAGCTCAGCCTGTGCTAAGGTGTGGCCTGAGGAACCCTGGGACGGGGCCGCCAGGCTCACACCTTGCAGCACGCTGTCACTCGTGTGTCCAAGCACTGGCAAGACCGAGCCCCGGAAGAGTCTAAAACTTGGTGATTAAAAAAAAAAAAAAAAAAAAAAAAAAAAATCCCTACCTATAGGGCTCCCGAAATGCCGGGAAGAGGTAATTTCAAACAAGTGATACCCACGTGCAAAACGCAAGCAATTAAAACCGCTCCGAGTTCCTTTTTTCTCCTCAATCACCAGGGTGCGCACGCCAAGCCCACTGCATTTCTAAGGAGACAATCTATTTCTCCTTTGACCAGAGGGAAAAAAATCATTATTACATGATTAGTGGCTTCAGTTAGGTGAGAAGCGGCAGTGCAGGGAAGGCGGTGAGGGTGAGTGGTATTAATTACCTAACACTTGCTGGCAAGATAATTTTATCAGTGATTTGGCCACTAGTAAGTTGCAGCTTTTGATAAAAGTGGGCAAGTTCTTAGCTCCTAGAAACATGAGGGAAGGGAATGGTGTCAGATGAAATGCATCTCATCAGCTTTTCTCTGACAAACCAAATTCATTCCTTATGTAATTGATAACGGCCTTGTCCAATTATTTCACACATTACAATACACAGAGGCCCCCTTACAGGTTTTGCAGGGTTGTAATTAGCTATGCTAATATCTCCTTTATTGGCCCTAATATTGCTCGACACCTTTTGCCATCCTGGAACCCACGAGAGCCCCATGGCCTGTCAGGACCGCTGATTATTGAGAAGGATAGCTTTAATCAAACATAATTGCAGTTAATTTTTCTCTCCTGCTCTCTGTTGCCAGCGTCTAATGCCACGGACTCCTTGATATTCCATTAAATTACAATTAAACAGCCTCCTTTGTTTCTGATTGTCCTGAACACCACCACAAAGTTCTGTAGCCGTTTAAAGGAGAACTGTCTGTCCTAATTGCCTGCGCGCACACAAAGGGCCAATTTATGCAATGCCCATGTAGAATTTAAACAGTTCATAATGTAATGGATATTACACAGGAGCCTAACACTACAATTAAAATGATTTTCATCAGATAGAGCAGCTCTGGTTAATCAGCTTCATAAAAGTAAATATAAATGAACTAATTCATAGCTTAAACACACAGAAGTGGAGCAGACTCTGAAATGAGTTACTGCAGTGGGGGGCTTGCCCCTCGTCATGGGCTGCTGGGGGCGGGCTCCAGTTAAAACGCTCGATCCCATGTTTTGCCGTGGCCCCACTTATGGCATCCACGTCCACCACGTGGCACTTCTGGTGGCGCTGTGGCTGTTGGAGAGGATGCGGCATGGATGCGGCCAAGACCTAAGCTGACTTTCCCCGCAGGTGCAGCCATGGCCGGGCTTTGCCAGGTAGCGGTCCCTGCAGACGTGAGGGCCCGCCCTGGAGCTGGCGGCAGAGACCGCAGGCAGGTACCCGTTGCTGGAGCCAGCGGACTGTCCCGTCCCGACCCCCAGGCAGCGGCCCCGAGCCCACCTTCCCAGGTGCTGGCGAGCGGGAGGGAGCCCGCTGGAGCCTGCTCGGGTGGCCTTCTCTCCTAATCCCTGCACGCTCTAAAAGTGGAAAACCTGGTTTCGGAAGTAATGAGCTCGCACCTCTCCCCCTTCTCATCACTACTGAGAACCGTCCGGGGTCTTGTCTGATATCTCCGAGCAGAACATTACTGGGGAGTTTCCGCCGATGTGAAACAGTTTGCCCTGGGCGGTTGCCTTCACTCCTGCCGGAGAGAAACAAGTAAATAAAGCCCATATTTCAAGCTTGATTTACTCTGGTACCTACTGTGAAAGATGATGGCTCTTTAGGGAAATAAAGACAGGGTCAGGGAATTAGTGTACATAATGGTCATTTTGATGATGGGCCAACAGATGCAATGGAGAAGCGTACTGTACACAATTAAGCATAATGTACTAATGACAGGTTAGAATTTTTATCGCCTCTTTGCCATCGAGCAGCAAATCCATGTTTAGCAGTAATAAAGAGTTTATTGGTGTTAAAGCCAAAGATTTTCTGACATAGGAAAGATTTTTTCCCTTCATAACAAGAGTATTAAATCCTTTGTGTACCAGAGTCTGGAAGTAAGATATGTAAAGTGGTTGTCAGATATTTCTTAGGAAAAAGCCAATTACAGGGTAATTGAGTAAGGGGTGAGAATTACCATTTGACTTCACGTGTAGGGCGTTGGGTTTCCTCCCCCTCCCCAAACATCCGCCCAGGGTCTCGCTGAGGGAGCGTCCCTGCGCTCTGGGCGTCCTTGCACCGTGTCTGTGGTCAAGCACTGGCTGGTCTGTCGCATCCGCCTTGTAACCCCAACAAGGGTAAACGGTAAGCACGAGGCTGCCCTTCCTCCCGGCTGAGGCTTCCTCTGTCTGGCCCTAGATGTTGGGCCTTACTTTCTGTGATCGGGACCAGAGCTCTTGGAAGGGGCTCTACCCTCGGGGGCCGTGCACGACACACCTCCCCCATGTGCGTCCACGCCCACGAGATACTGGGTTGGAAGCAAACACTTCCGGCGCCACATCCCAAGCAAGCGTGTGTGCGCCCATCCCCGGCAATGCTCCGGCCGTCCGCGGGGCCTGGCACCCAACTCTGTTCAGCTAAAGTTCTGCGCCAGGCCCAGCTCGCCCTCCTCACGGCCAGTGGCTATTTAGACCATCTTGAGAACACTCTGCTGCCTCGCAGGTGAAGGGTGAGCCGCCTAAAAAGATATCGAGGAATTTAAGGAAACCTCTTCTGGAGGGCGGGGGGGGGGGGGGGGGGGGGGTAAAAAAAAAAAAAATCTTTCGCATCACAAAAAAAGCTCCCGCAGACGGCTCCATCCAGATGAGAGCTTCTCAGGCCGGCACCTGCTCAGAAGATTAGCCGGGTGGTAATGTGTGGCATAATTGCACCATGTGGCTGTCCCCGAAGTGAAAACCTAATTGCCTGACTGGACGATAAGTTTGTGACGCCCTCACCTTGTTAGGGCCTCTCTGATGCAGTTCAAATGCAGTGTGGCCGCAGGTGCGCCTAATTTACCTCGCTGCAGAGCGCGTGGAGTTTAATTGCACAGTGGTTGTCAGGCAAAATTGGTGGGTGGAATATCAAGTGACTTACTGTATGCTGATGGCAGATGGTACTGAGAGGCGCTGTGAGCTAAGTGTATAGGTGAGGGGACTTAATAAAAGATGTCAATTCCGGCCTAAAATAGTGGGGCCTGGTGGTATGTGAGAAAATTTAATTAAGTGGCCACGATTCTTTCTCCCATCAATTGGGTTTTCTTCTTCCGCGCGGAAAAGGCGTCCAGGATACGTTGGGAATGCAGCTGGAGGGATGAATCTTGGTCGGTGGAGTCTTTCTATTTTCTGATGTGATAACTGTCGACAAGGAATCTTGACCGTTAAGGCTGAGTTCAAGGAAATCACGTGAAACTTCATGAAACGTTAATAAGCCTCAGGTAGGGCAGGGGATATTTGGACAGAACAGAGAGGGGAGTTTTGTTGGTTAACTTTGCCGGACAGGATGCTCAGACCCTGGTAGAGAGCATGCGTGTCAGCACAGAGACCCCGCCCCCGCCCCGCCCACAGTGGGCGTGGCCTTGTACGCGGAGGCAGAGGGGTGCCGTCTCCCCCGGGGTATGTGCTCCAGCCAGGTCTCCCAGCATCCGTGGGCTCACGTGGTGGGCTAGAACTTACGTTGTGAGCGAGCATGCGGGCATGGAGGGGACAACGTGATGAGATTTTTGTCACAGCATCTCAGCACCCTGTCAGGACCCCTGAATCTTCATGCCTCAGAGCACAGGGGCTGGGGGTGGGGGGAGTACAAACGGCTGTTGCCTCTGAGCCAGGCTAGCGGCTGCGTCTCCCCGCTCTCCCCCTGAGCCGCGGTTTCATTGTTGTATCCCCAAATCATCGATTAGTTCCCTAAACACACACGTAGACTTTTCACAGACGTTATCGCAGCCCTTAAAGCTCACCCCCAAATCCTTTCTTTTCGGAAGAGTTGCACCCACTGTAATTCTCGAAAATACGCGTTTGGAAGTGTGTCTGGCTGGGCGGTGGCGCCCTCGGGGGTTACGGTTGCCAGATGAAGTTGAGCGCACCCAGTTACGTTTGAGTTATGGGCGAAGAGCAGTTTTTTAGGATCAGTGTGCTTTGGGATGTTCCTGTCCTAAAAAATTACTCGTCGTCTACCGGAAACGCCAATGTAACCAGGCATCCTGTGTTTTTATTTGCTGAAGCTGGCAGCCCCATCTGGGGCGGACAGTTCCCCAGTGCTTAACGTGCAAAGGTCCAGGCAAGAAATGGCCAGTCCGAGTCACAGCTGTTATCATAAAGCTTGGAGACCCATAATGTCAAGACAGATGTAAGTCACTGCTTGTGTGTGTGGACACCTTCTGCGCTGCCCGGCAGAGCCCGGGGCGCCCTTGCCCACGCCGCCGGCGTCGTCTCCCGATGGCGCCCCCTGCAGGCGACGATTCATTGCCATGCTAATCGGGCGGCCCCTGCAGGCAGCGAGCAGCGGGCGGTCGTGGGTAGCCTTCACTACTCCCCGCGCAACGGCGTCTTTCTAAAAGTCTGTGAGTTTGTCTGATAACCCTAACAAATATCCGTTTTTTGTATTTTTGTAGATTCTTTCTAAAGTTTTTCCTCAAGTGCAATCAGAACTGTTTGAAGAATGCAGGCAACCCTCGAGATATGCGGAGATTCCAGGTACTCGTTTCTCAAAGACACGCGGGCCGTGGTCCGCACTTTTAACGTGAAATTTGAATTCTCTGATGTTGTGATTGTTCAGAAAACAGTCTTTAGTTCTCCAAGGGTTTGGGAGCAAACCAGAATCGGTTCATTTGATAAAAAGATTTAAATCGAGTTGCTTTAAAAACAATCCAGCATCTTTAGTATGCCAGATTCATGGCATCTGTGCATACCTAAATGGCACATGGAAATTGGCTCTGAAAATGGGACCTTGGCTTTGCAAGGTGCACCTCTTAGGGTGGTCACGCCATGCCTGCCCACTGTGTTGGGCTTCCAGACATCTGGAAATTGGAATTATCAGAGCTGTAGGTTAAGTCGGGTTCCCTTTTACATTCAACCGTGGTAAGTCTTGTAGGTGTGTTTCAGAATGTCCTCAAAGTCCTCTCCGTGTTAGTACGTAAGGTAGCCTGTTTCCTCAGTTGTACATAGTCGTGTACGACCGGTTCGGACTTGGAGCCCGTGCTCAAGGTCGTCGTTTTAGGGATGGATGGATGGAGTTTTCACAGGGCAGAGCCATAGTACAGCCTGTTGGGTAAGCATGAGACCTTGGGCCCTCCTCATGAAGCGAGCCTCGCCTGTTTGATGCAGGCCTCTTACAAGTTCCAGAATGTTCTCCCAGCTGTTTCCTTTCCCTCAGGGTCGATCTGTTCTTGCTTCCTTAAGCCCATGCCTGATTGCTAGGCTGTGTTCCTGGGTGCAGGCTAACTCATATTCTGGTTTGCTTCAGGGGACTTCATCTCCAGGAGAGAGGATAGAGAGCTGGATGGGTTATTGCTGAGTCCATATTTTTCTTGCCTTTTGAGTAGTTAGGAGGTTACTTCGGGGTGAAAGGTACACCATATATGATGGATCATGTTGCTGAATTTAATTGTAAAAATATTCTGGGCTGGGACACAGAAGTGCTGTTAGTCCCTACTAACCAGAGAAGAATCTGGCAGCGAGTGGCAATGAATGCTACATTGGATGGCTTACCATCAAACCGCTCAAGGTCATTTTTACAAATCTAACTTACCTTCCAGGCTTTTAGGACACGTGAATTTGTCTTACAGCCAATCAGCCAGTCAGAGAAGGGTCTGTGGGCTGGTTCACAGTCATGCTCTGCAGGTGGGGACAGTGTCTCTTGCAAACATCTGGGCCTGCTCCCACCGTCTTGCACCAGGCTTCATGGTGATACTGGCCCATCTAAGCAGAGCGGAGGTCATGCATTGTCTCGTCATTGGCCACCATGCCATCAGTTGCCAGTGAGCCCACAGTTACTAGAAGGACGGGCTCTGCTCTCTTTAGCTCATCTCCCCGCCTTGCAGAGGGTTTCACTGGACTTAAGAGTGTGTCAGGCTTACACAATATCTCCAGCTGGCTTCACAAACTCAGCACCTTTCTGTACGTATACCGCAGGGCTGGCCCTGGCCAAGAGACAAAACACAGCTTGTCTGCTTCCTCTGCTGAACTACACGCTTTTCCCTTGGTGACTGACCTATATAGAGATGACAGAGCCCAGACTGTCCTTTTTTTATTTTTATTTTTACCTTGCTTCTTTAACGTATCATGGTCTAAGAGCCTGAGGACGGTCAAGTCTGTGGCTCAGAGTTAGTTACGTGGCCCTTTGCATCGTGCTTAGATGAGGGTACAGGTACAGGTGCTTCACAGCCCAGGCGAGGGGTGGCCCTGCATCCTGGGGATGCGGCAGGTGCCCACCCTGTGGGTGGTGGCTATCAAGGAGGTGACGACACATCTGACATTGGTCGTAGGGACGCCGAGCACGGGACCCACAGTGTTTTAAGGCTCGGGGGGGGGGGGCAATATTATGGAGACTCTAGCAATCTTGTAGAGCCGTCCTGGGAAGGAAGCATCAAGGAAAGGGCCTCATGAGGGAGTTTTGGGGGATGTGGTGGGTGCTGTCCCTGCTTCACAGTTTTCTTTTGGGCCTGAGGTTTTTTTTTATAAAAACCATCAATTCCCCGCGTAGTCATATGTATGTATGTAGTGTTGACCTTTTTTTTTTTTTTTTTATTATTATTAGTTTTCTTTATTTTTGAGAGGCAGAGAGAGACAGAGCACCTGTGGGGGAGGGGCAGAGAGAGAGAGGGAGACACAAAATCCGAAGCAGGCTCCAGGCTCTGAGCCGTCAGCACAGAGCTGGACGTGGGGCTCGAACCCACGAACTGTGAGATCATGACTGAGCCAAAGTCGGATGCTCAATCGACTCAGCCACCCAGGTGCCCGACCTTTTTTTATTCCTTAAAAATGCTACTTATTTTTAAATCTTTGATCACTCACTTTTATTCTTTTTTTTTTTTTTTTTTAAATAGACTTTTTTTTGAAGAGCAGTGTTGGGCTTTCAGGAAGAATCCACAGAAAGTTCCGAGAATTCCCGGACATCCCCCTGGGCACACCCTCCCTGCCAGTTGGCCCTGTTGTTAATGTCTTGCGTTGTGGGGTACATTTGCTACATTGAATGAACCAGGGTTGATGCATTATTAACTAAGGGCCGCTGTAGCTCTGGCTTTCAGTAGTCATTTTACATGGCATGTTTGGGCATGTGCAGACCAGGCAGGGAGGGCACACGTGGGCTGGGAGGCCTCCTGGTCCCTCCTCTCCTGCTCCAGCTGTGTGTGTGTGGGGCTCTGCTGCTCTGGGTGGTGCTGGCCCTCCCCGCTGCCCACACGTGGCAAAGAGCCAGGCTCCCTGCACCCCAGATGCGGGCTTCAGCCGCACGAGCCCTGCTGTGAGGCCCAGACTGGACCAGGGCTCACGCCTTTGCGACTCATGTCGGCTGTCCGGCAAATAATGGACCGCGTGGGCTCACCTCTGTTTAAGAACGATCTTAAGGCTGGGTAGGGAGTCCATTAAAGGATGCTTGTCACAAGCCCACCTGGGAAGGTGTCTGGGGGCTGGGCAGGGGTGACCCCGGCAAGGCCATCTGTCCAGCAGAAGGGGCCATTCCACTGGCACCAGGGTCCTTGCCGTCCCCTGCTGGTGAACTTGAGAAAGATACTTGCTTTGGATTGACAACACTTTCACCATTGATACTCAGCTTGGCCTTTTCAGATGCAGAAAAGTTCCTTAGCAGACACTGGATGTAATTGTAACATCGACCCAGGGATGTCGGACTGTGGGTAGCCAGTGCTTCTGATTTAGGAAGCCTGTTTTTGGCAACTCTGAATCCTCACAGTGCTCCAAGGGAGGACAGTCTCAAGTGAACTCATTTTAATTAGATAAACTATCCGATCAATATGTGAACAGATCAATCAAAACAGCAGCTTTAAAATGAGCGGCTGGAGGGGTGTTTCTGAAGCTAATGGCTAGAAGAATATTTCTCTGAATTGAACTCACTTGTTAGCATAATAGGAGATGAAACTGTGATTCAAATGGGACAGGTTTTGGAGAGAAGCAATCTTGAGTCCAAACAAAACAGCCCACGGGCCCCCCATTAGCCAGGACTGCGGGGGGTGCACGGCGGAGGCCCCCCAGGAGCGGGCGCCGGTTCCCCTCGGCCACAGCGCTTCCCTTTGCCAACTCGTTTCACGTCCACTTCGTCTCTGCAGGTTGTTGTGTCGACAACAGTCAACGTGGACGGCCACGTGCTGGCCGTGTCTGACAACATGTTTGTGCACAACAACTCCAAACACGGGCGGCGGGCCCGCCGTCTAGACCCGTCAGAAGGTACGGCCCCTTCTTATCTGGAAAATGGTAGGCACATGTTACATGTCTTTTTTTATTTGCAATGCTTCTTTTCCTTTGCACCATTTTTTATGTTGAGTCATGTCCAGTCGCCCTCACCGGGTGCCCCTCTCGGGTCGGACGGCCCCGGCGGGGGCACGGGCGCTCCCCGGAGCCCCCCGCCGCCAGCCCTCTCCGCCCCAGCTCTTGTTGTGGGAGAGGCCTTCTCACTCACTTCACCTGCCATGGGTTTTACATTACTGGTTTGTTTCTAAGCTTTCTTTTGCTTGGAGCTTTCCTTGCAGTTTTAATTTATTTGGTTTTATTTTGGCTGTCCTCAGCCCCCATACAGAAGGCCATCCCCAGACACTCTGTGCACGTCTCAGTGGGTGCTTGTGTTGTGTGGTCCCATGAGCTCAGAACACAC